>NC_069508.1:130826261-130856261 GCF_027579735.1 Bombina bombina | reverse complement strand
ATTTTTGCCATGATTGCACAAGCTGTTTTTAAATAATTTCAGTGAGAAACCTAAAGTTTGTGAAAAAGTTAACAATTTTTTTTTTTATTTGATCACATTTGCTGGTGAAATGGTGGCATGAAATATACCAAAATGGGCCGTCTACTTAAAAAAATATATATAGTTTTGATAGGTAAATATAAAAAAGGCTCTATTTCTGTTTAAATGTAGTGATGGCAAAAATCCTAAAAATACTTTGGTCTTTTGGGGAAGTTTTTGTCTGAAATGCCCGGTCATTAAGGGGTTAAAGGGTTATAAAACCCAAAAAAATTATTTTGTGATTCAGATAAAACATACAATTTTAAAAACAGTTTCCAATTTACTTCTATTATCAAATTTGCTTCGTTCTTATGGTATTCTTTGTTGAAGAGATACTTAGGTAGATGTCTGAAGCACTACATGGCAGAAAATAGTGCTTCCATCTATAACCCTTGCAAATGGATAACATTATTGGAACGCTCCTGAGCTAACTTCCATGCTTTTCAACAAGGATACATAGAGAACAAAGAAGATTTGATAATAAAAGAAAATTAGAAAGTTCTTTAAAATTGCTTTCTTTATCTAAATCATAAAAGAAAATGTTGAGTTTCATGTCTCTTTAAGCTATAGCTGAGGGGAAACCCTGTAAAGTAACTACTTTATCATTATCCTGTTCCACAAACTAATAGTTCAGTGTTTGGAGACTTTACTGCTGCCTGTTTTATATCTATCCTAATTGTCCACAGCACTCTGGCTACATCATTATACCTGGTATTTTTTTACTAACTAATATCCATTTCAGTCAGACATATCTATTCTTGTCTCACTTAATCATTAATATCACAAATGCAAGACAATGCTCAAGTGCTTTTTGAAATAAAGTCATAGAACCAGTGTTCCCTCTAAGGCCAGTTTTGTGAGCGGCCAAGCAGTGAAACTGTTAATTAAAGCAATTAGCAAACACTACATAATGCAGACTGCAAGGTGTGGTTCCCTTATTAACTGTTTCACTGCTGGGCTGCACACAAAACTGACCTTAGAGGGAACACTGCATAGAACTTGGCCCTATTTAAAGGGACATATACTGTAAAGTTGTGTTTCCAAATGTTTTTTTACCAACTGCAGAGTATAAAATTTATGAGAATTTGCTTTTTACGGTTTATTTGTGTATATGAAATAGCTAATTTTGTGTTTTGAAGCCACAACCTAATAAAAAAAGATGTCATTACTTTATCACATTGTGTACATATACATGCTTCTTTATCTTATATCTGTCAATAAACTAAAGACCAATACTTGGAGAGAACAATGGAAAATTAACATTTTATTACCTTATCTCTTCTATACCACACAGAGAGTATAGTTTATTTTGCTGGCTGTATTTACACAGCTTATCTGTAGCTTGGACCTAAGGTCAGAAACTTTCAGAATAGGTAGGGATACCACAGACTAAATCAACTATTTAAAATGCCAATATAAGGGTAAAGGAAATAATTGTAAACAATTTAATACACTCCAGCAGGTAAAGTGGATAATTGGAAACAAATTGAAGGGGAGAATTTTTTTTAAGAAAACTGTCCCTTTAACACACACTTTATATTTGCAGCTAGGCAGTGGCCCAGTTATTAATCACACCCCCTTTTGTGGATATATCACACTCACTGAACTTTAAAAACCCAATCCATGTCTCACATTATGCTGGATACTATAGTATGTGTGAATGGGGTAACAGTTCTAATTCAGTTTCATGTAAAGATGAGCTATTAACCCTTACAGTGCACAAGTGTACCACCCCCTTCTCACACACAACCTAGAGCCCAGAAATGAAGTGGTTTCTCATGCAGGGGGTAGCATAGAGAACAGTTGAGGCCATGTGTGTTGAACAGCTGAAGGCTGCTTTTGGATTGCCTGGAATGCGGTAGATGACCTGAGAGCAGGACTTTTATGGAAACTCACAGCCTGAGACGTAACTGCAGCCAAACTGCATCCAGACTGATGAGAGGAGTAGGAGCAGAGCTCAGCAGCACAGGATTACAGACAGATTATTCCTACCCCAAGAGAACACTGAGCTCACCTTTACACCCCAGCCTCCCAGACAGTTCCCTTTTTATAGGAGCAAGGTAAGATTGCACTAAATACTCTGTATACTAATACTTTTATTGTGTATTAAGCTCTAAGTCAGCGAGGAACTTCTGGGGATGTGGTTATGCTCCTCACACTCACTAGAGAACATGTGAAAATAAATTAAACTGTCTGTAGGATCACTTGTCCCTTTTACAGAAGTGATAAATCATGAGAGATTTGGTTGTTACCTGGATGCAGATCTGTTCCCGTTAGAGGAGCAAAGTTCTAATAGATCTTAAAGGATTCAACAAGAAAAGATCACTTTGACTCTGCACACTTGGGATAGATCTATGCACCCTACTAATAATGGATTTATAACAGTTGACAACAATCAATTTATAATTCATTGTCATCTGTTCTATTCTCTAAATCTTGTAATCTACTTTATGGGGTTATTACAAAATCTCTGACTATATCTGAGTGGTGTCTATGGAGGGTAAACATAAAATAAGCTTTAATTTTGGTTCCTTTCAGTTGATAATAGGTTTCCATTTCTTAGAATGTGTTGTGTGTAATTCAGGTGGTAAAACAGTCACTGGAATAAATGTCCCCAGGAGCCACATGACGTTTTGTATTGGCATTTGTTGTTCCCTTTTGTTTCAGATGCATCATGCAGATTTATTAAATGTTATACACATTGGTGGTACATTTGTTATATACAAATAAAACTATTTTGCATAGGTGTCACATATATAAAATATTTTGCATAGGTGTCACATATATAACATATTTTGCATAGGTGTCACATATATAAACTATTTTAAGTGCAACATTTTGTTATAATTGGATCTGCTGTAGGTAAAAGGTTCCTTAAATTGTTCCTAAGAAATACAGAACTTTTTCATTTACAAATTATATATCATGCATATTCCAAAATGAATTATTTGATAATATTATACAGAATGTATCATGTTCTAATAAAAGACTGACAATTAGCTGTGTTTTCACAGTATTATAATGTGTTTGGGGAAGGGACATGTGATAAGGCCTGAGAACAGGTGACAGCTGTTGTAGATGTCACACTGTCCCCTTTTTTACTAGTTGTGTTATCAAATTAACTATCTGACTCACCAGTAACAGATATTAGAGTCACATTCTTTATAAGACTTAGAATGTCATAATAATCAGAAGATAACCTGACATATAGCGGAGTACATTCTACTTCACAAATAAATATAAGGTACATCAAATACATTAAAATAAAGGAATATTAACAGATGCATTTCAATAATATTCAGTTGATTTTCATAGTATACATTTATTACAATTACAATATATCTTGCTTTAATAATATAAAAATGTATTATTAATTTGTATAGCATTCATAATGCTCTAATGGAAGTCTGGTTAGCTTTCAGTTTAAAGGGACATGCATATTTTGTATTTCATGATTCAGATAGTGCATACAGTTTTAAACAACTTTTTAATGCACTTCTGTTATCAAATTTGCTTCATTCTTTTGAGATCCTTTGTTGAAGGATCAGCAGTGCACCACTGGGAGCTAACACACCAGTTTAGCCAATGACAAGAGGAATATATGTGTAGTTGCCAGTCACCAGCTTGCTCCCAGTGGTGCATTGCTGCTCCTTAGCCTACTTAGATATGCTTTTCAACAAAGGATACCAAAGAACAAAAATAGCTAATAGAAACACATTACAAAGTTGTTTCAAATTCCATGCTCTGTCTGAATCGTGAAAGTTTAATTATGACTGTAATGTCCCTTTAAGTGTTAGAATCTTTGAAAAAAATCAACTCACATTGGTATTCATCATCGGGATCGAATTAGATGTGAACATGAAAAGAATTTAATAATGAAAATGTGTTTTTTATGGCTGTTTGGGAAAGTGTTGGTAGAGCAATTGCCCAGCTGCTGTCAGTTTTGTTTAAACACTTTTAAGTGGAGAAGCTATTGGTACCTTTGATTTCTTTTATTATACATATACCATAATGCAGTGGTCTCTGGCTTTACTAAATGAAGGACCATCTCTGGTCTTGTCTCACACTCTATAGAGCCTGTTAATAAACTGTATTCTTTTAAGTAAAACAAAATATATATTTCTACAGAAACAATCTAAAAATGTCAATGCTTCAGTAAGATATATGGCATTGCCTGTGTTTGTACAATTGTCACTAAAGTTACTCAGCTGGTGAAAGGAGCAGCAGCTGTTAGCTACACCGATGAGTCACATGGGTGGTCACCATGTGTGTGTGTGTGTTGCAAATGGAGACAAATAGAGGAGTGTGGGATTGCAGACAAAAGAGTCACTATAATGTCATGTGACCATGATAAGCCGCCTAAGTGATATTGTGTAATTGTATATAATGTCATATTTTACAAGCTATGTATATATTTACTATTACCTTTATTTGTAGTGTGTCTACATAGTCTGCAGCTTTATACAGGGGTATAATAAAACATGCAAAAATACCAAGACAAGGAGCACAGACTGTGACAGGAGGATTACAGGGTCTTTCTGTCCCTTAGAGAGTTTACAATCTAAGTGGTATATACAGACATTTGTAGCATATAATGTGGCAGATAATTGTGTTATTTGCAGCCTTCAGAGCTTTGGTCTTTTTAAAGGGACAGTCTAGTCAAAAATAAATTTTCATGATTCAGATAGGGCATGTAATTTTAAACAACTTTCCAATTTACTTTTATCATCAAATTTGCTTTGTTCTCTTTGTATTCTTAGTTAAAGCTAAACCTAGGTAGGCTCATATGCTAATTTCTTTGCCCTTGAAGGCCGTCTCGTATCTGCATTTTTTCACAACTAGAGGGCGTTAGTTCATGTGTGCCATATGGGTAACATTGTGCTCACGGCCTCACATCTGTGGAGTTACCTAGGAGTCAGCACTGATTGGCTAAAATGCAAGTCTGTCAAAAGAACTGAAATAAGGGGGCAGCCTGCAGAGGCTTAGATGCAAGGTAATCACAGAGGTAAAAAAGTGTATTAATATAACAGTGTTGGTTATGCAAAACCGGGGAATGAGTAATAAAGGGATTATATTTTTATACAATAAAAATTCTGGTGTAGAGTGTCCCTTTAACTATGTTTGAATTATTGCCACTTGTATGTATAGATACTTGATTGCCCTGTGACAGTTTTACTGAACAGTTTGGGAACAGTTTCCGATCTCACAAACACCAATCTTTCAGCAGCTCTTGTCAGTATTTCCAGTTAGAACAGATAAGGCTCTAACTTCAGAAGAGGAAGGGCACTCAGAACAAACAGGACACGCACTGAAGTATTTAAAGTAATAGTATTTAAAGGGGTAAAAAGGCCTTTCTGTATAGATGCTGATGTTGTGGGATATGACAGTTCTGAAGTAGTTTTTATTAGATATTGTCAGTCGTGTAGAATCATATAAATTTGCAGAGATGCTCTATGTATTTTTTTTAACTTGATTAAATTTTAAAATAAAAAAAGGATAATTAGGATGTTGGGAAGTAGAAAACCATCATTGCCTGATTTAATAGATTTAATTTGTGTTTTTTGTTTTTTAAATGACATCAGTCACGTTTTTCTTAGTTGCATGAAATAGTGTATTTCTGCCTCTTAAAGGGACAGTATACACCAATTTTCATATAACTTCATGTAATAGACACTACTATAAAGAATAATATGCACAAATACTGATCTAAAAATCCAGTAAAAAAAGGTTTAAGAACTTATTTAGAAGCTCCCAGTTTAGCTCTGTTTAAAAGGTTACTGGAACACCCAATGCAAGTGGGAAATATCATACACTCCCCCTCCCCCTTCCTCTGCATATGAAAAGACCCTTTACACAAACAGGAGCAAGCTGGAGTAGGTATACATCAGTATTCTCCTAAAACTTTGGGGCTTGGTTAAGAGTCTGAAAATCAGAGCAATGTTTTTTAAAAATAAGCAAAACTATACATGTTTTTAAATAAATAAAAAAAACTGTATGGGCTATATAAATGGATCATCTACAAAACATTTATACAAAGAAAAATCTAGCGTATGATGTCCCTTTAACCATTCAACCCCCCCCCCCATGTTCTTGTTGTTGATGTTGATGTTGTTAGGAGCTCACTGGCTGATACGCATGATTCTATCTCAGGGACCAAAATGCACTTATTGATAGTTTCAAAATCAAAGTAAATAGCTTTTACAGGGATATGGATATAAAACATGTTATATAAAGTATAAGAAAGCATTTAAACATGAACAAATGCATTACAAAGCACTGTAGTACATTTTGAAATGTTCTCTTTTAGATGAAACAGAGAAAATATTTGAGTATTATGTCCCTTTAAAGGGACAGTAAACGCCTTGAGAATATTTGCATTTGATGCCCCTTTAAAGGTACAGAGAGTAAAAATTAAACTTTCCCGATTCCGATAGAACATTGAGTTTAAAACAACTTTCCAATGTACTTCTGTTATCTAATTTGCTTTGTTCTCTTGGTATCCTTTGTTGAAAAGCATACCTAGGTAGGCTCAGGGTCAACAATGCACTACTTTGTGCTAGCTGCTGATTGGATCAACTGAGGTGTTCAGCTAATTACCCAGCAGTGTATTGCTGCTGCTTCTATTTGATAATAGAAGTCAATTAGAAAGTTGTTTAAAATTGCTCCTCTATCTGAATCATAAAAGAAAAATGTTGTGTTTCATGTCCATTTAAGTACTGCCCAGAGAGGGTAGTTTTAATACTTTAACACTCAATATGTTTCAGTCAAGAAAAAGGGGAGGTTAAAAGGTTTGTGATCACACATACACAATAGTATTTTTTTTTTTTTTGCATGTGGCTAAAAATTCCTTGGACGGCTCCTTTCAGTTGGCCGCCTGCCTTGTCTGTGCGATTACACATCAGAATAGATTTCTGCCCTGTGAGACTATTTTCAGAAGTCACAGCTGAGACTTTTCTTCTCCTGACAGTGTCAGATAGTTTCTCGATGTTTCTATATACTTAGAAACTGTTCTATAGAAATAATATAATAATAAAAAAAGGCCCTGGACAAACGTATCCCTGTTTTTAATTCACAAAAATATATACACATAAGAAAAATATATGTTTTATTGTTATAGTAAAGATCCACAAGTTTATTTTTTTTTATCCTAACATGAGTTTTTAATATTTCATATTCTCCTTGCAATTACTGCTCGGCTCGCAATAACCATAGCTAAATTATTTTCACTGAAGTTTAACTGGAAGCAGATTAATGTGACGTGCCTGTATTTAGTCTACTATGTTATATTTAATGATGCCAAGTTTACATTATCGGTATGATTTGATCCAAAGTTTTCTAAAAAAAAAACAGAAGCAAAGCAGAAATGTTTTACTACTGTATAGACCAGGGGTATCAAGCGCAATGTTTCTGGGGGGCCCTGGCCAAGTGTTGTTCTCTCATGGGGGTCACTTGAACTGAGTAAGTGCTCTGGAAGTAAAGTTTACTTAAGTAGTAGTGCATGGTTGGAGGTGTAGCCCACAATAGACATACACAGTGTATAATTATCTTGTGAGTGCCAAATGAAGTGATGATTCTGGAACTGTATAACAAAGTAAAAAGTGACATTTATAAAAGAAGTGCATGGTGGGAGGTTACACTCGACTCTTGTCTTTATATTTATCTTTTAAGTGCCTATATAAAAACATCAACTACTTACACCTCTTAGGACCCTAAACAAAAAAATAAAATAAAGCCCAAATTAATGTTTTACCTATTAAATAAAGGAGGGCCAGATGAAACTATCTTGAGGGCCGCATATGGCCCTGGGGCCGGTACTTTGAGACCACTGGTGTAGACCAAAGCTCAGGTTTTGTTCTAGAATCTATCACTGGAGCAACTAAGGTTTTGTGTGATTTTTTTTTAAATCATAGATGATAGTAGCAGATTAATCTGGTGACAAAGTGCCTCAGATCCCAAACTGAACCTTGCTACAGACGTGATTTATCTGCCCCACATTTTCCTACATTAAAGGGACAAAAGTTTCCTTTCGTGATTAAGATGGAGCATGTCATTTTAAACCACTTTCCAGTTTACTTCTATTATTTATTTTGCATTGTTTTAATGGTGTCCATTGTTGAAAAGTATACCTAGGTAGGCTTAGAAGCAGCAAAACACTACTGGGCGCTAGCTGCTGATTGGTGGCTGCACATATATGCCACTTATCATTGGTTTACATGATGTAATTCAGCTAGCTCCCAGTAGTGCATTGTTGCTCCTTCAACAAAGGATAACAAGAAAATCTAATCTCACAAACAAAATCTAAATGTCCTCTTGCCCCAGTCTGAATGTTCATCCAAAGTAACTATAAACCTAACGGGATAGGAAAGTCAACATTAAACTTCCATGATTTAAATAGAGCATGTCGTTTAAATTAATTTCTATTTTTTTTTAAAAAAGGAAAAAATATGTATATATTCTATGCTACTGGGAGGTCGCTGATGATTGGTGGCAACACTCATTTGCCTCTTGTCATTGGCTTACCAGTTATGTTCAGCTAGCTCCCAGTAATGCATTGTTGCTCTGGAGCATAACTTTAACTATGTGTTTAATCCCTTTGCAGTGGTTAAACACACAGTTACACACAAGCAATAGCGCAATAATAAAATGTTTTAACATATTAGCGCATTTTGCTTTTTTATAAACCTTTAATTGCATCATTTACCAGCGACCCACTGAGTTTTATGCCCTGCAACATGCTACACCGTAATTACAGAGCTCTATTGTATTTGTCTACTTAAAGGGGCATAAAAGTGCAAACAGAAAATGCTGTAATATATTAAAGAGCATTTTATTTTTGCATTATTGTTTGCATATACCTAATACCTAATACCTACAAATGGGTTAAATACATAGTTAAAGTCAGCTCCAGAGAAGCAACACACTTCTGGGAGCTAGGCGAACACATCTGACAAGAGACATGTGTGTAGCCACCAATCACCATCTAGCTCCCAGTAGTGCTTTGCTGCTCTTGCGCCTATCAAGGTATGCTTTTCAACAGTTGAAATCAAGAGAACAAAGTATATTTGGCAATGTAAGAAAAAAAATATATCTTGAAACAGAATGCTCTATCGTCCAGTTTCTTATCCTGTGGTACACGAACTCTTGGGGGTACTTGAAGCATTAGCAAGGGGGTACTCAGTGGATTGCCCGTTCGCTATTGTTTATCCCTAATGTTGCTAATTGAAAGGGACATGAAGCCCAAATTGTTTCTTTCATGATTTAGAAAAAGAATGCAATTATAAACAACTTCCCAATTTACCTCTTATCTATTTTTCTTCATTCTCTTGATAACCTTTGATGAAAAGCATATCTAAATAGGCTCAGTAGCTGCTGATTGGTGGCTGCACATAACTACCTTGTGTGATTGGCTCACCCATGCACATTGCTATTTCTTCAACAAAGGATATCTGAAAAAATAAAGCAAATTAAATAATAGAAGTAAATTGGAATGTGGTTTAAAATTGTATTCTCTTCCTGAATCATGAAAGATTTTTTTTGGGTTTCATGCCCTTTTAACATTAGGATACAACACAAATTAATGTGTCACAATTCCACCCTCATATACCCTGGTCATCTGCTGGTTCACTGTTATAAGGTGATACCATGAATATTACTTTCCTCATCATATGATCAGATGTATGATTAAAGGGACAGTCAACACCAGAATTTTTGTTGTTTAAAAAGAAAGATAATCCCTTTATTACCCATTCCCCAGTTTTGCACAACCAACACAGTTATAATAATACACGTTTTACCTCTGTAATTACCTTGTATCTAAGCTTCTGCTGACTGCCCCCTTATTTCAGTTCTTTTGACAGACATGCAGTTTAGCCAATCAGTGCTCAGTCCTAGGTCACTTTACGTGCATGAGCTCAATGTTATCTATATGAAACATGTGAACTAATGCCCTCTAGTGGTCAAAATTTATTCAGATTAGAGGCAGTCTTCAAGGTCTAAGAAATTAGCATATGAACCTCCTAGTTTTAGCTTTCAACTAAGAATACTAAGAGAACAAAGCAAAATTGGTGATAAAAGTAAATTGGGAAGTTGTTTAAGATTGCATGCCCTATTTAAATCATGAAAGTTTATTTGGACTTGACTGTCCCTTTAAATTTGTTTGTGTTTAATATAATAATTATTATTAGTCTATATACGTGTGCTTTCTGTATTATATCTTCTGCATTATTTGTTCTACATTTGCCAATAGTAAAAATATATTTTAAAATAAATTCCTGAAAACAAAATATATATATATATATATATATATATATATATATATATATATATATATATATATATATATATATATATATATATATATATATATATATATATATATATATATATATATCTGACGGCTAAATAGTTTCTCCGGATCAAATATCCAAAGCAAATGTTCCAAATTCTGCAACATGCCCAAATGTCTCTAATTTTTGCACATATGAGAATTTGATCACATCTAGTTTGAGTAACTTAGGAAAATGTATTCCTGCGTGGGTACTTACTAGAAAAAAAAAAGGTTGAGAAACCACAAAATAAAGGTTTAATTTTGACTTTCATATCCTATCCCTTTAACTGACCACAGCAAAGGAAATATACTTATAAATCATTAATTTTTTTAAGCAGATCTTTTGCAATGTAGTGATTAATTAGGTATATATATACACCATGCATATATAAAAAATGATTTTTTATGTCCATTTAACTGCACATTAAATTGAAAAATAGATATGCACTGAATACAAAATGGAAAAACAAACAAATGCTATTAACTTGTTGAATTACCGTGAGTTAGAGAATTTTCAGTAGCTTGACAAGGTTCAATTCTTGGGTCAGGAATCTGGTGGGAGCAATACTAATAACTTGGGTATTAATTCTGGCTTGTCTAGATAACACTGGAATTTAGGATTTGTTTTCAGTCCAAGTGACACGTTGATAACATTTCCCTTTGGTGCCAACAAATTGGAGCTCACAGTGGTTTCATATTTTATCTGGGTATAAGGCTGGGGCTGTTTTCTTTGTGAAGAATGGCCACTTTAAATGTAGATGCTAGACTGTTCACGGTCATTTTGAATGGGGGATGGTATGAATGGTATGTCCATTTTGTTTTTCAAATTACATTTGAACTATTGGAAAATAATATTATTGGCTTTAATAGAAGCAATGAATATGAATATATATATATATATAAAATGTCCTCAATTTCAAAACCATTTTTGCTACAATTTATTCTCCTCCCGTGTTCCTTTCTTTTATGCTCAGATTCTCGCTCTCTTTATCCACTTAAATATACATTAAAGTTAGTTTTTTAATGCATTCTATATATAATGAATTAATAACTATTTTGATAAAGATCTACATATAAAATGAAGGTTTTCAAAACTGTTTAAATCAGTCAGTTTGCAACCTTGGCAGGGTTGGGCAAATCCAGAGCAATCAAGTAATATTTATCCATTGGAAATCTCTTGAATATGTTTTTCTAGTTTACATTGTTTGGGTCAATCAGATGCCCAGTGTAATATAGCTCCTGCCTTGATCCTAGTAAATGCTAATCAGCAGAGTTTGTAACTACAACAAACATAAGTAGGCGAAATTCACTCCAGACTCTCTAGGGCAGTGATTTTCAACCTTTTTTTTGCCGTGCGCACACTTTTCTACATTTAAAAATCCTGCGGCACACCACCATCCCAAAATTTTACAAAATCACACATTGTAGCCTAATACAGTATATATATATATATATATATATATATATATATATATATATATATACACACACACACACTGTACTGCCATGCCTCCTACAAACTATACGTGACATATTGACATTCATTCACAAACAATCATAATGATTGTCTGTGAATGAATGTCAATATGTCATGGTTGTAAATGATGCCTGATGAGCCTGTCACATACCTCCCAATATTTCAAAATTTGAAAGAGGGACACCCCCGCACTGGGAAAAGCCCCCCCCCCCCCCCCCGCAAACTAGGAAAAGTGTTATCTGTGGAGCACAAAATTTTATGTGGAGCATGGTATGCTGTTCTGGAGGAGGAGCAAAGCTGCGCCAGCATGCATGGGGGATTGAAGTGTCGCGTGGTGCTGCGTGTAGAGTAGGCACGTGTTGTGGGGGTTCCTTCCAAGTGTGAACACGGGTCGGGGAGGCGAGCTGCCGCTGCAGTTATCCTCAGTCATCATCTCACTCAAAATAAAAAAACGGCCCAGAGTAAAAAACAAGCAAAATGTAAAAAATATGTCACACTGTTGTCAGTCTGCCGCGGCACACCTGAGGATCTCTCACGGCACACTAGTGTGCCACGGCACACTGGTTGAAAAACACTGCTCTAGGGAGTGGAAAAAATCAGAACTAGAAGAGGTAAATTACAACAAAAACAAGCAAAGTAAGTAATTCATGCGCTGCAATATGTTATTATGCTTATAGAAACATTTAAAGTTATTTTAAAACAGATCCTTATAAATAACCCAATATCCATTTTGTTCCCTCTTCTAAGTAATAATAATAATAATATATAAAAGTATGGTGCCAAAATAAACGTTAAGATAGCAAGCTAAAGTAAGCAAACCAAACTTAATGGTATTAAAGATTAATTGGAGAATGTCCCACCAATGATTATTGTGATTTATGGAAAGCTTTTGTAAACAAATGTATTTGGCTGTTTTTAAAATGTGTCCAAGATGGGGCATATCTCTGACTATACTGGGTACAGAGTTCTAGTATTTTTTTTATTTTTGGCGATAAATATATTCTGTAGACTATAATGAAGTTTCATTTGTAAATCTGAGGGTATTTTGGCATGTGGGGAAGAGGGGTTCTATCAGGTAAATGGGACCCCAGTCACGCAGAGCTGTGTGTGACAGTACAAGTTTGAAATGAGTATACTTGTTACGTTAATGCACTCACAAAGACCAGGAGTCATGGCAGGAATATGGAAGATTCAGTAATCTATCTGTAGCTATCTATACCAGATGTAAGCTTTGAAGTATTTGGTAGTTCTGTAAACATCTGTGCACCCCTATATTAAGGCTTACTAACCTTTATGGTACAGAGTCACTCCTCATGAAAGCAGATGGCTCTGGTTAAGTATATACCATGCTTCACAGTGATTGTTTATATTAATGTAAAAGTCTATACTGTATATATTTGGCCTCTGATTGACCACAGTAAAGTAAACCTCGTAAGTATGCTGGGGGGGGGGGGGGTATACATTGTATCACTGTACACGGCAAGTTGTGCAAACAAAATTACATTGTTGAATTTTATTTAAAAAAAAAAAAACAATTAAAATATTTATACAGAATATAGATCATTTGGAATTGTTTACAAAGAAAGGCTTAACTGTTACTACAATAATAATTTTATGTTCCAGTTGCATTAGGAGGTCCCTTACTATACTACAAATTGTAATATCTGTATGACTTAGGGTAGTAAAACAAGAGTTATATCTACAATAAATCTACTTCCTACTTAAACAGATTTAATATATTATACACAAGTGATTATACAGCCTTGTGTCTTAAGTAAGTAGAAACTTCTAGTGAGTGCTGGACTTTCTCTGTGTGCTATATTAATGTATTATTTTTTTGTAATTTTCCCTGTTTGGGCCTTGCACCCAGGCCTGTCTGGGGTTAACTGCCTGTGACTCCAGTGACAGTGCAGCTTCCTGAGAGTGCTGTTTTGCACCCAGGGCTGTGCATGTTACAGGGTCATAGGATGTGTACCCGGTCCGGCCTGAGAGTGCTGACCCCTCCCGTGTTTATGTTTATATATATATATATCTATATCACAGAAATATTTCTTTTTAAAAAACCAAAGCACTGTAATACAAGACAAGGGTTTTGGCTCTTACCTGAACACTTCTTGTTGGACGGAAACACTGGCTGATTTCTCAGTTTTCCAGCTTTCTCTAGGTTAGGGTCTGTTTCATTACCAAGGCTTGAAAGTGAGATTTGACCAGAGTGAAAGGGACAAAAGATATTGTCACAATAATGAGCAAACCCCACACCCATAACTGACAAACCAAACACTGTAAATAAAGTGCAGAGAGACTGACACAATTAATGGACATTGAGATTGACCAGACACAGCAGTAGTAAATTGTACTATGATGATTTATACTCTTTCTTCACCTGTACAACAAAACAAACTCTGTATACTGAAGCAAAGCAGGAGCAGTTCTAGAACCTAAACATTTATGGGTGTGCAACAACCTAAGCTCCATGAATGGGATCAGGAGGTTGGGAGCGGAATCTGAGTAGAGTTGCAGTTGTTTTGTGGGAAGAAAAAGGGGTGGGCGGAGCCAGTCACAGGTATGGGTGGAGTTGGGCTATCCAGGGGTGTGGCTAAGTGGTTTTGGACATGACTAGGTGATTCTGGGGCATGGGTGGATGTTAAAGGGATAGGAAAGTCAAAATTAAACTTGCATGATTCAGCTAGAGCATGTAATTTTAAGACACTTTTAAATTCACTTCTACTTTTAAAAGTGCTTTGTTCTTTTGGTATCCCTTGCTGAAAAAACATACGCACATATCCTACACTAGTGGGAGCTAGCTGCTGATTGGTGCCTGCACACATTTGTCTCTTGTGATTGGCTAACTAGATGTGTTCAGATAGCTGACAGTTGTGCAATCCTGTTCCATCAGCAAAGGATAACAAGATAATGAAGCAAATCTGTAAATAGAATTAAATTCAAACGTTGTTTAAAATTGTATGTTCTATCCAAATCATGACATAAAACGTTGGGGTTTCCTGTCCCTTTAAGGGACAGCAGCATAGAACCACTATTACCTACAGTTCCCCTCTACTTTACTTCTTATAGGTAGACACAGAACTGAAGTTGGCAGGAAGGAGAGGCCCCCTGAAGACTGCCCTCTCCAAAAAGGCAATAAAATGGTATACCTGCCAGTTCAGAATGTATAACAACATCACAAAAGTATGAGTGCAAAAGACCTATAAGCTAAATAAAATCTATTCTTTTAGTAACCTTTTAAAATTCAGAGTATTTATTTAAAGTGATTGCTGTTCTCTGGTGAAATTTCCCCTTTATTTTAGTTGGAAGTGCAGAGAAACCACAGATTTTAATTTTGTACAGATTTATCTGCTGTTGCATTGCTTCACAGAAATATGATATTTAATGCTCGTTTGTTACTATTGGCAGAGCTGTCACAGTCGGTTATTTCATGGAAATAATGTTTCAGGAATATAATCCTGGCAGTATCAGGATGGATTTATACACAACTCAGTAGAAATGCTGCATTTTTTGGTTTGGTGTAATTTGGGAAGACAAAAGTCCCAAAAGGTGTGCTTGTGACAACAGAGGGGAGAAGAGATTAGTAGTAAGGCCGCGCTCTTGATAGGAGAATAAATCAGAAGAGACCGAAGGGAGTGGCACAACCGGAGTGCTGTACAATGCAGCACGGGACCCACAGAGTCGCCCTTAAGACTCAACCAGGCGTCAGGAAACGTGCAACGTGATGTCAGATGACCAGGTGAACCATCAGGAGGGGCCAAAGGAGAGGAACGGCCCAAAGGGAGACCCGACGGTCTCGATAAACCCAGGAGCAAGGGATAATATAAAAGTGTAAATGTATTAATTACACAGTGATTTGTAACGCGTTTCTCAGCAAACAAATTCTGTTTCCTCAGACTGGATCTATATTTTTTGGTTTGGTTAACCACGTGAGAGGGGCAGAATTTATCTTTACATATAATGTACTAATTTATAGGCTATTGTATATATTTTTTTGCAAATGATGATTTGACCACATACAGAGCTTAGTATAAATCTCTAACGCCTAGAGTTTTTGTCGGTAAGGCTGTGCGGTGCTAACGCTCCTTTTTTTCTTACCGCTCACTTAAGCCAACGCTGGTATTACGAGTTTCCTGCAAGCCGGCGTTAGCCTCAGAAAAGTGAACGTTGAGCAAAATTTAGTTCCACATCTCACTGTAATACCAGTGCTGCTTACGGTAGTGGTGAGCTGGCAAAACGTGCTGGTGCATGGTTTCCCCATAGGAAATAATGGGGCTGAGCTGGCTGAAAAAAAAACTAACACCTGCAAAAAGCAGCGTTCAGCTCCTAACGCAGCCCCATTGTTTCCTATGGGGAAAATACATTTTATGTCTGCACCTAACACCCTAACATGAACCCCGAGTCTAAACACCCCTAATCTTACACTTATTAACCCCTAATCTGCTGCCCCCGACATCGCCGACATCTACATTATATTATTAACCCCTAATCTGCTGCTCAGGACACCGCCGCCACCTACATTATACTTATGAACCCCTAATCTGCCTCCCCCAACATCGCAGACACCTACATTATACTTATTAACCCCTAATCTGCCCCCCCAACGTCGCAGCAACTATATTAAATTTATTAACCCCTAATCTGCCGCCGCCGCCGCCGCCAACGTCGCTGCCACTATAATAAATTTATTAACCCCTAAACCTAAGTCTAACCCTAACACCCCCTAACTTAAATATAATTTAAATACATCTAAATAAATTTACTACAATTAACTAAATAATTCCTATTTAAAACTAAATACTTACCTATAAAATAAACCCTAAGCTAGCTACAATATAACTAATAGTTACATTGTAGCTATCTTAGGATTTATATTTATTTTACAGGCAACTTTGTATTTATTTTAACTAGGTACAATAGTTATTAAATAGTTATTAACTATTTCATAACTTCCTAGTTAAAATAAGTACAAATTTACCTGTAAAATAAATCCTAACCTAAATTACAATTACACCTAACACTACACTATAATTAAACTGATTACCTAAACTACCTACAATTAATTACAATTAAATTAAATAAACTAAATTATGAAAAAAAACAAACACTAAATTACAGAAAATAAAAAAAGAATTACAAGAATTTTAAACTAATTACACCTAATCTAATCCCCCTAATAAAATAAAAAAGCCCCACAAAATAATAAAATTCCCTACCCTATACTAAATTACAAATAGCCCTTAAAGTGAATGTAAATTTTGATGTTTAAGAGCCCGGTTTTTAAAACTTTGATTAAAAACAGGGGCACTTTAATTCATCAAAATTTACATTTCACTCCTGTTGTGACAAAAAACTTACCTTTTAATCTTCACAGCAGCTGCTGCTTCCTCCGGTCTCACAAGCCATTTCTGATGTCAGAAATGATTGATAGGTCATCCTCCAATCACAGATTCCCCCCCGGGGGATTCAGTGTCTGATTCACTGCTGTGATTGGAGGAAGCCTGATTCCTCATTTTAGACCCAGGAAGAGGCTTTGAAATGGGTGGAGGAAGCTGGAGCTGCTGTGAAGATTAAAAAGTAAGTTTATTTTCACAACAGGAGTGAAATGAAAATATTGATGAATTAAAGTGCCCCTGTTTTTAATCAAAGTTTTAAAAACCGGGCACTTTAGCATCAAAATTTACATTCACTTTAAAAGGGCCTTTTGCGGGGCATTGCCCCAAAGTAATCAGCTCTTTCACCTGTAAAAAAAAATACAATACCCCCCCAACATTACAACCCACCACCCACACACCCAACCCTACTCTAAAACCCACCCAATCCCCCCTTAAAAAAACTTAACACTACCCCCTTGAAGATCACCCTACCTTGAGACGTCTTCACCCAGCCGGGCACAAGTGGACCTCTAGAGGGGCAGAAGTCTTCATCTCATCCGGGCAGAAGAGGTCCTCCAAGCGGCAGAAGTCTTCATCCAGGCGGCATCTTCTATCTTCATCCTTCCAGAGCGGAGCGGGTCCATCTACAAGACATCCGACGCGGAGCATCCTCTTCATCCGACGGCCGACGACTGAATGACTGGTCTTTTAAGTGACGTCTATCAGCCAATCGGAATTCAAGGGACGCCATCTTGGATGACGTCACTTAAAGGACCAGTCATTCAGTCGTCGGCCGTCGGATGAAGAGGATGTTCCGTGTCGGATGTCTTGAAGATGGACCTGCTCCGCTCCGGAAGGATGAAGATAGAAGATGCCGTCTGGATGAAGACTTCTGCCGCTTGGAGGACCTCTTCTGCCCGTATCGGATGAAGACTTCTGCCCCTCTGGAGGTCCACTTTTGCCTGGCTGGGTGAAGACGTCTCAAGGTAAGGTGCTCTTCAAGGGGGTAGTGTTAGGTTTTTTTTAAGGGGGGATTGAGTGGGTTTTAGAGTAGGGTTGGGTGTGTGGGTGGTGGGTTTTAATGTTGGGGGGGTATTGTATTTTTTTTTTTTCAGGTGAAAGAGCTGATTACTTTGGGGCAATGCCGCGCAAAAGGCCTTTTAAGGGCTATTTGTAATTTAGTATAGGGTAGGGAATTTTATTATTTTGGGGGGCTTTTTATTTTGATAGTGAATAGTGAAGTACACCTAGCACCTACTAAATAAGACCTCTGGCTTTGATAATTTGACACCTAGTTGTCAAAATGGAAAGATGAAACTGTGTGTGTGGGTGGTGGGTTTTAATGTTGGGGGGGTATTGTATTTTTTTTTACAGGTGAAAAAGCTGATTACTTTGGGGCAATGCCCCGCAAAAGGCCCTTTTAAGGGCTATTTGTAATTTAGTATAAGGTAGGGAATTTTATTATTTTGGGGGGCTTTTTTATTTTATTAGGGGGATTAGATTAGGTGTAATTAGTTTAAAATTATTGTAATTCTTTTTTATTTTCTGTAATTTAGTGGGTTTTTTTTTTCATAATTTAGTTTATTTAATTTAATTGTAATTAATTGTAGGTAGTTTAGGTAATTAGTTTAATTATAGTGTAGTGTTAGGTGTAATTGTAATTTAGGTTAGGATTTATTTTACAGGTAAATTTGCACTTATTTTAACTAGGGAGTTATTAAATAGTTAATAACTATTTAATAACTATTGTACCTAGTTAAAATAAATACAAAGTTGCCTGTAAAATGAATATAAATCCTAAGATAGCTACAATGTAACTATTAGTTATATTGTAGCTAGCTTAGGGTTTATTTTATAGGTAAGTATTTAGTTTTAAATAGGATTAATTTATTTAATAGTAGTTAATTTATTTTGTTTTATTTAAATTATATTTAAGTTAGGGGGTGTTAGGGTTAGACTTAGGTTTAGGGGTTAATAAATTTAATATAGTAGCGGCGACGTTGGGGGCGGTAGATTAGGGGTTAATAAATGTAGATAGGTGGCGGCGATGTTAGGGACAGCAGATTAGGGGTTAATAAAATGTATCTAGTGTTTGGGAGGCGGGAGTGCGGCGGTTTAGGGGTTAATAAATGTATTAAAGTGGCGGCGATGTCCGGTCGGCAGATTAGGGGTTAAACATTTTAGGTAAGTGTTTGCGATGTGGGGGGGGGGGGCTCGGTTTAGGGGTTAATAGGTAGTTTATGGGTGTTAGTGTACTTTTTAGCACTTTAGTTAAGAGCTTTATGTTCCGGCGTTAGCCCATAAAACTCTTAACTACTGACTTTTAAATGCGGTAGGAGTCTTGCCAGGAGAGGGTCTACTGCTCACTTTTTCAAGCGATCGTAATACCGGCGTTAGGCAAATCCCATTAAAAAGATAGGATACGCAATTGACGTAAGGGGATTTGCGGTAAGCTAAAATCGCGGGGAAAAAAGTGAGTGGTAGACCCTCTCCTGCCTGACTCGTAATACCAGCGAGCGTTAAAAAGCAGCGTTGGGACCCATCAACGCTGCTTTTTAAGGCTAACGCAAGACTCGTAATCTAGCCGTTACAATCTTAACTGAATGTAGAGGTTAAGGGGCCGATTTATTAAAGTGCGGCTCATGTCCGCCGCACATCGATAAATGCCGACAGCGTACGCTGTCGGCATTTATCATTGCACAACTATTTCACTAGAAATGCTTGTGCAATACCGCCCCCTGCACATTCGCGGCCGCTAGCAGGGGGTGGCAATCAACCCGATCATATGAGATCAGGTAGATTGCTGTCCGCCGCCTCAACTTGTAATACCAACACAATTTAACCTGCACGCAAACGATCGTGAAAATCCAATATTGCTTGCAAGCAAACGTTTGCGCTCCACTTGTAAACTAGCCCATAATATTCCTTATGAAAGGTAAGTATATCACCTATCTTCAGGTTCACCTCCTCATGTTCATTTGTAATTGTGAATTATGGCATTCCCAGACACTATTAAAGTGATGGTAAATCCAGGGCCGGTGCTAGGATTTTTAGCCATACAGGCGAGGATACATTTTGCGCATATAGAGATCAGCTAAAAACAGATGAAGATTAACTGAAAGCTTGAATCGTATTCCAAATACGATTTTAAAGTGATTAAATTGTTTTATATTTAGAAACTAGCTCTTGTCATATTATATTCATTGCTCATTTATATCCGTGCTACTTAGCGCTGTATCTTTTATTTTTACATTTTGTGTTATACATTGAACCAGATTTAGAGGGGTCTCTTTGATACAGCAGGATTTTGTGCTCTCTATCTCCTATTTTTCACTTCCCGCACGGCTATTTTCTAAGAGGTGGAATCGTTGCCTCTCAGCAAAATAGCATTCTGCCGTGGGCTGCCTGAGGAGCTCAGTGCGGCGAACTCTTCAAACAAATAAAAGGAACTTTCAGCATGAAGTATTTTATATTTCATGACTGAAAGTCCCCTTTATTTGTTCCATTGGTAATTCCTGGCGTTTCACAAATGCTAGGATTTACCATCACTTTAAACTCATGACAAACTATGAAAAAGACAGATTATAACATTGGAAAGTATAAACAAAATATTCTGAACAGTGTTGTGTTTTTGCAGCATTTCTCTACAATACACTTATGTGTTTGATCTTAAAGGGACATTCCAGTCAAAATTGAAAGCCACATGGATGCATTTCAGTTTTGAGTAGAAGCATATTTGTAATATACATGTATAAGCAAAAATGCTTCTAATAAAAGCTATAGCCATTTCAAAAGTGTATTTAAAGGGCCATGAAACCCACATTTTTTCTTTCATGATTTAGAAAGAGAATGTAATTTTAAACATCTTTCTAATTTACTTATATTATCTAATTTGTTTTATTCTCTTGATATTCTTTGCAGAAAAGCATATCTAGATATGCTCAATAGCTGCTGATTGGTTGCTGCACATAGAAGCCTTGTGTGATTGGCTCACCATGTGCATTGCTTTTTCTTCAACTAAGGATATCTAAAAAATGAAGCAAAATAAATAATAGAAGTAAATTGTAATGTTGTTTAAATTTCTATTCTCTATCTGAATCATGAAAGAAAGATTTTGGGTTTAGTTGCCCTTTAAGTATGCACTGTGCACCAGAATTCTAAACTTGCTAAGAGAGCCTAAGGTGCTTGTATTATATGTGGTAATGACTCAGTTTGTTAGTTGCTAACATGATACAAGCCCCACTGGTGTTCTGAGCAGCTTCAGTATTTAAAATGCTGGTGCACTGAGAATATCTAGCTATACTTAAAGGGATACTAAACCCAAATTATTCTTTCATGATTCAGACAGACCATGCAATATTAAGCAACTTTCTAATTTACTCTAATTTTATCTTTATTTGAAAAGCAGGAATTTATGCTTAGGAGCTGGCCCTTTTTTCGTTCAGCACCTGGGTAGTGCTTTAGCCACCAATCAGCAAGGGCTACCCAGGGTGCTGATCCAATAATGGATCATCTCCTAAGCTTAAATTCCTGCCACCAATCAGCAAGCGCTATCCAGGGTGCTGATCCAAATATGGGCCGGCTCCTAAGCTTAGATTCCTGCTTTTTCAAATAAAGATACCAAGAGAACGAAAAAAAATTGATAATAGGTGCAAATGAGAAAGTTGCATAAAATTGCATGCTCTATACGAATCATGAAAGAAAAAATTTGGGTTTCGTATCCATTCAACATTTTTCTCTGCACGTGCATGTGAACACTTAATACATGTATATCGCAAATTTGTTTCTATTCAAAGATGTAATTCATCTATGTGCATTTAAATTTTAAACAGAATATCACTTTAATAACACAAATAAAGCTGTCTCTGCAAATGGTATTATAATAACACAAAGCTAATTTTAATTAGAAAATAGAAGTCTAGTTGTGAGTGCATATTTGGGGTGATGTTAAATATTTTTTTTTTTTAGAAAATACCAAGATATGTATTCTGTTAAAAAAAAAAAGAAGGAAGGATATCTAAGCATTTTTCATTACCTTATGCATATCTACTGTTAGGGGCAATTAGTTTAATAATTAAAGGGATATGAAACTGAAAAATTTTCTTTCATTATTCAGATATATCACATAATTTTAAACAACTTTGTAATTTACTTCTGTTTTGTCTTCATCCTCTGTGTATATTTTTAAAAGCAGGGATGTATGCTTAGGAGCCAGCCCATATCTACAGCACAATGGGCGAAATTACATATGCGGCGTTGCCCGCAAAAGCCGGCAACGCCGGTGTTTAGTCCGGTTTTGCTATCACATATTTGGCGCCACATATAAATGCAGAGCGTTTATTTCACCTGTCGCCCGCTAATTTTACTCCCATAAGCTAACATAGAACCGCGTTGCAAATTGGTATCACATATTCAGGGCAAGGACTTACGCGGCGAAAATGGAGACATTTTATTCCATTTTCACCTCGCCACACATAGGCAGGCGCAGCAAGCTTTGCACTGAAAATGTAAGCACCGTAACGCCCTGAAAATATAAAATAATGCATGCACAATTTCTACCTGTCAACCGCAATCCCCACCGCAATAACTAATAAAGTATATTAACCTCTAATCTGCCAACCCCCACATCGCACTATGCCTAATTAAACTATTAACCCCTAATCCGACATTCACCCACATCTCAAACTACCTAATAAAGTATATTAACCCCTAATCCGCCAAACCCCAATATCGCAATATGACTAATTAAACTATTAACCCCTAAGCCGCCAACCCCCACACCGCAATCAACCTATTTAAGCTATTAACTCCTAAACCGCCAACCCCCCACAACGCAAATAACAAATTAAAGGGACACTGAACCCAACATTTTTTTTAGTGATTCAGATAGAGCATGCAATTTTAAGCAACTTTCTAATTTACTCCTATTATCAATTTTTCTTTGTTCTCTTGCTATCTTTATTTGAAAAATAAGGCATCTAAGCTATTTTTTTTGTTCAGACCCTGGACAGCACTTGTATTGGTGGGTGAATTTATCCACCAATCAGCAAGAACAAACCAGGCTGTTCACCAAAAATGGGCCGGCATCTAAACTTACATTCTTGCTTTTCAAACAAAGATACCAAGAGAATGAAGAAAAATTGATAATAGGAGTAAATTAGAAAGTTGCTTAAAATTGCATGCTCTGTCTGATTCACAAAATACATTTTTTGGGTTCAGCCCCCTAACCTAACACCCCCTAAATTAACCCCAATTACCTAAAATAAAAAAATACTAAATTACAATAACATTGCAACACCATTACAAAAACATTACTTTAAAAATAAAAAACTAACGGCTAGATTACGAGTCTTGCGTTATGAGTAAAAAAAGCAGCATTAAGCCTCATAACGCTGCTTTTTTACTACCGTTGCTATTACGAGTCCTGTAGGTACAGCTGTCCCGCACACTTTTTTTGCCTTACTGCAAATCAACTTATGCAATTTGCGTATAGTCTTTTTTTCAATGGGACTTCCATAGCGCTGGTATTACAAGCTTTTTTTTTTTAGGCCAAAAAGTGAGCGGTACACCCTATCCCGCAAGATTAGTAACACATTCTAAACTCAGTAGTTATGAGTTTTATACTACAAAGCCGTAGCATAAAACTCATAACTAAAGTGCTAAAAAGTACACTAACACCCATAAACTACCTATTAACCCCTAAACCGAGGCCCTCCCGCATCGCAAACACTAAAATAAAAAGATTAACCCTTAATCTGCTGCTCCAGACATCGCTGCCACTAGAATAAACATATTAACCCCTAAACCGCCGCACTCCCGCCTTGCAAACACTAGTTAAATATTAACCCCTAATCTGCCGCCCCTAACATCGCTGCCACCAGCCTACATTTATTAACCCCTAATCTGCCGCCCCCAACGTCGCGCCACTATATTATATTTATTAACCCCTAAACCTAATTCTAACCCTAACACCCCCTAACTTAAATATAATTAAAAGAAATCTAAATAAAAATTACTATCATTAACTAAATTATTCCTATTTAAAACTAAATACCTGTAAAATAAACCCTAAGCTAGCTACAATATAACTAATAGTTACATTGTATCAAGTTTAGAGTTTATTTTAATTTTACAGGCAAGTTTGTATTTATTTTAACTAGGTAGAATAGTTACTAAATAGTTATTAACTATTTACTAACTACCTAGCTAAAATAAATACAAATTTACCTGTAAAATAAAACCTAACCTAAGTTACACTAACACCTAACACTACACTACAATTAAATAAAATTACCTAAATTAAATACAATTAAATAAATTAAATACAATTACCTAAATTACAAAAACCCCCCACTAAATTAAACAAAATAAAAAACAAATTACAAGATATTTAAACTAATTACACCTAATCTAATAGCCCTATCAAAATAAAAAAAGCCCCCCCAAAATAAAAAAAAAACCTAGTCTAAACTAAACTACCAATAGCCCTTAAAAGGGCCTTTTGCGGGGCACTGCCCCAAAGAAATCCAGCTCTTTTACCTGGAAAAAAAAAAATACAAACAACCCTCCCAACAGTAAAACCCACCACCCACACAACCAACCCCCCAAATAAAACCCTAATTAAAAAAACCTAAGCTCCCCATTGCCCTGAAAAGGGCATTTTGATGGGCATTGCCCTTAAAAGGACATTTAGCTCTATTGCAGCCCAAAGCCCTAACCTAAAAATAAAACCCACCTAATAAACCCTTAAAAAAACTAACACTGACCCCCTGAAGATCCACTTACAGTTTTGAAGATCCGACATCCATCCTCAACGAAGCCGGGAGAAGTCCTCATCGAAGCGGCAAGAAGTCCTCAACGAAGCCGGGAGAAGTCTTCATCCAAGCCGAGAGAAGTGGTCCTCCAGACGGGCAGAAGTCTTCATCCAGACGGCATCTTCTATCTTCATCCATCCAGCGCGGAGCGGGTCCATCTTCAAGACATCCAGCACGGAGCATCCTCTTCGAATGAAGTCTTCTTCCCGAACGAAGGTTCCTTTAAATGACGTAATCCAAGATGGCGTCCCTTAGATTCCGATTGGCTGATAGAATTCTATCAGCCAATCGGAATTAAGGTTGAAAATCAGCCAATAGGATTGAGCTTCAATCCTATTGGCTGATCCAATCAGCCAATAGGATTGAGCTCGCATTCTATTGGCTGATTGGAACAGCCAATAGAATGCGAGCTCAATCCTATGGGCTGATTGAATCAGCCAATACGATTGAAGCTCAATCCTATTTGGGGGGTTGGTTGTGTGGGTGGTGGGTTTTACTGTTGGGAGGGTTGTTTGTATTTTTTTTTCAGGTAAAAGAGCTGATTTCTTTGGGGCAATGCCCCGCAAAAGGCCCTTTTAAGGGCTATTGGTAGTTTAGTTTAGGCTAGGGTTTTTTTTTATTTTGGGGGGGGGGGGGCTTTTTATTTTGATAGGGCTATTAGATTAGGTGTAATTAGTTTAAATATCTTGTAATTTGTTTTTTATTTTGTGTAATTTAGTTTTTGTTTTTTTTGTAATTTAGGTAATTGTATTTAATTTATTTAATTGTATTTAATTTAGGTAATTTATTTAATTGTAGTGTAGTGTTTGGTGTTAGTGTAACTTAGGTTAGCTTTTATTTTACAGGTAAATTTGTATTTATTTTAGCTAGGTAGTTAGTAAATAGTTAATAACTATTTAGTAACTATTTTACCTAGTTAAAATAAATACAAACTTGCCTGTAAAATAAAAATAAACCCTAAGCTAGATACAATGTAACTATTAGTTATATTGTAGCTAGCTTAGGGTTTATTTTACAGGTAAGTATTTCGTTTTAAATAGGAATTATTTAGTTATTAATTGTAGGTTTTAATTAGATTTATTTTAATTATATTTAAGTTAGGGGGTGTTAGGGTTAGGGTTAGACTTATGTTTAGGGGTTAATAAATATAATATAGTGGCGGCGACGTTGGGGCAGCAGATTAAGGGTTAATAATTGTAGGTAGGTGGTGGCGATGTTAGGGACGGCAGATTAGGGGTTAATAAATATAGGTAGGTTGCGGCAACATTGGGGGAGGGAGATTAGGGGTTAATAAATATAATGTAGGTGTCGGCGATGTTGGGGGCAGCAGATTAGGGGTTAATAAGTATAATGTAGGTGGTGGCGATATCCAGAGCGGCAGATTAGAGGTTAATAATTATAATGTAGGTGTCGGCGATGTCGGGGGCAGAAGATTAGGGGTTAAGTGTAAGATTAGGGGTGTTTAGACTTGGGGTTCATGTTAGAGTGTTAGGTGTAAACATAAATGTAGTTTCCCCATAAAAATCAATGGTGCTGCGTTACGGAGCTTTACGCTGCTTTAGTGCAGGTGTTAGGCTTTTTTTCAGCCGGCTCTCCCCATTGATGTCTATGGGGAAATCGTGCACGAGAACGTACAACCAGCTCACCGCTGACTTAAGCAGTGCTGGTATTGGAGCGCGGTATGGAGCACAATTTTGCTCTACGCTCACTTCTTGCCTTTTAACGCCGGGTTTAGAAAAACCTGTAATACCAGCGCTGTAGGTAAGTGAGCAGTGACAATAACGTGCAAGTTAGTGCCGCACCCCTCATAACGCAAAACTCGTAATCTAGCCGTAAATTTAAATTAATCTAAAATTACAAGAAAGAAAAAAGTCTAACATTACAAAAAATAATAAACCAAATTATCAAAAATAAAAAAATTAAACCTAATCCCTATGAAAATAAAAAAGCCCCCCTAAAATAAAAACACCCCCTAATCTAAACTAAACTACCAATAGCCCTTAAAAGGGCCTTTTGTAGGGCATTGTCCTAAATTAAACAGCTCTTTTACATTTAAAAAAACTAAGTTCCCCCTAAAAGTAAACCCCCCCACCCACCAAACCCCCCCCCCCAAAAAAAAACAAAACACTAAAAGATCCTATAAAACCAGGGCATTCAGCTCGTTTACTGCCCTTAAAAGGACATTCAGCTCTTTTACCGCACAATAAAATCCCTAATCTAAAAAATACCCCCCCCCCCCTCAAAAAAAAAAGAGAAGCCCATGTCTAACCCCCAGATAGGTACTCACGGTTCCTGAAGTCCGGCGGTGAAGTCTTCTTCCAAGCGGCGACCTCTTCTATCTTCATCCAGGACCGCGGAACTGATGACCGGCAACCGCAGAACTGAAGACCAGCGACTGCGGAACTGACCGGTGACCACAGAGCCATGAAGCTTGGAGGATCTTCTTTCTACGATCACTGCTGTACACTGAATATTGAATGCAAGTTACGCTTTTAAACATGGCGTACCTTGCATTCCTATTGGCTGATTTGAATCTTCAAATTCAAATCAGCCAATAGGATGAGAGCTACTGAAATCCTATTGGCTGATCTGAACAACCAATAAAATCAGCCAATAGGAATGCAAGGTATATGCATGTGTGTGCACGTGTGTATATTTTTGTGTGTGCATGTGGGTGTGTTTGTGTATGTAATCTGTATGTGTGAGTGTATGTGCATATGTGTGTATATTTTTGTGTGTGCGCTTGTGTATATAATCTGTATGTGTGAGTGTATGTGCATATGTGGGTATGGATGTGTATATATGTGTATATGTGCATGTGGACTTTGTGTATATGTTCATGTGTGTGTGTTTGTGTATATGTGCTAGTTAGTGTATATGTGTGTGTGTTTGTGTATATGTTCATGTGTGTGTGTTTGTGTATATGTGCTAGTTTGTGTATATGTTCATGTGTGTGTGTTTGTGTATACGTGCTAGTGTGTGTGTGTATGTGTACATGTGTTTGTGTAAATGTTCATGTGTGTTTGTGTATATGTGCTAGTGTGTGTATATGTCCATATGTGTTTGTGTATATGTGCTAGTGTGTTTATATGTGTGTGTGCATGTGAGTGTGTTTGTGTATATGTGCATGTGTGTGTGTTTGTGTATATGTGTGTGTGTTTGTGTATATGTGTGTGTGTTTGTGTATATGTGCATGTGTGTGTGTTTGTGTATATGTGTGTGTGTTTGTGTATATGTGCTAGTCTGTGTATATATGTGTGACTGTGTGTAACTGTATGTGCATATGGGTTTGTATATATGTTTGTTCATATGTGTCACACAATAATCTAGCACACTGCCCTTCCCGATATCAGGCTCTGGGTCCGCCCTTGTGAGACATTTGGTTATTTAGGAGCAGATAACAGTTTTTATAGTCTGCATGACTGGAGTTCCTAAATACCCATGTGGGATACAATTTCAGCAACTGGAGTTACTTTTACTGTTACCATGTTCAATTATTTGTGACCAGATGTGAACTTTTCTTCATAAATGATTTCTTTGATATACAGATAAATCAATCATATTCCTTTTGTACTTAATTTACCATTAATATTTTGTATTATTATTTCATTAAGATATTTTTTATATGAAAAAAAACAGAAATGTAAGTGAAAATACAATTGTTGGTATTTTGTAAAAAGTTTAAGCAACACTTTTATTTAGATGAAGTGCATTTGATTTTGTAATATGTATTGTTTTATATGGTTATAATCAATAAAAAGTAATATTTATATCTAGAGTGCAATGGTGCTTCAATATTTATAGTCAGAGAAAAAATTTGAGCATAGAGATGGTTACATTTATAAAATATATTTATATTTCCAGTATATCTGTTTATTACTTATTTACTTTCTTTAAAAGGACATAAAAATACAAAAAGAGGCCCTGTTGTTTGCATGTAACTATGTGTTTAAACCCTAGGTTAAATTAAGCTCCAACGTAGCAATGCATTAGTGGGAGCTAGCTGAACACATCTGGTGAGGCAAAGACAATAGGCAACCAATCACCAGCTAGCTCTCAGTAGTACATTGCTGCTCCTAAACCTACCTGGGTGTGAACAAAAAAAAAGATAGCAAGAGAACAAAGTAAATGAGATAACAGAAGTACATTGACAAGTATCTAAATAGTGCACACTCACACTGTATGAATTTTATGACCCTTTAAGGCCAGTAATCTCAAAAGGTATCTACCATTCTTATGAAAAAGCAGCAATTAAAGGGACATGAAACCCACCAGTTTTCTTTCATAATTCAGATAGAGAATAAAGTTTTCAACAACTTTCCAAATTACTTCTATTTATTTTGCTTCCTTCTCTTGTTATCCTTTGCTGAAAGGTTTATCTAGGCAAACTCATGAGCAACAGTGAACCTAGGTTCTAGCTGTTGATTGGTGGCTGCGTATATTTATCATTTGCGATTGGCTCACCCATGAGTTCAGTTAGAAACCATTAGTGCATTGCTGCTCCTTCAATAAATTATACCAGAGAATGAAACAAATTAGATAATAGAAGTAAATTAGAAAGTTGTTCTGTATCTAAACAATGAAAGAAAAATGTGGGTTTAATGTCCCTTTAAACTAGCTGTGTGACTAGTGCTGCTGATTGGATCAGAGGCAGTTTCCTCTCAGGACCAGCAGTAGTCTGCAGGTCCCAAGTGGGACTTTGTGACTTGCCCCTGTGTAAGTTAACCACAAACCATTAGATCATTGCTAGTGTTAAAAATGACATGCTCTAACAGATTACATCAAGTGATTTTAAAAATATAATAGCCCTATAGCTTCTTCCACCATAAAGCAAAGCATTCAACATGTTTATAGTGTTTATTCATACATATTTTTTTAATTTTTAATAAAGGTTTTAATTAATGTAAATATTTCATATTCCAATGT